>NC_069501.1:218114129-218136629 GCF_027579735.1 Bombina bombina
TCCGGTTTCGCTCCACGTGGAGCCCGGCAGTGTTTCAGAGCATCGGAAGCGATCGGACACGCTTCCGATGCTCTGCTTGTTTGCTAAGTGCCTCGGTGGGTCGAGGCACTTAGTTATAAATTAAAATAAAAATAATAAAAAAAAAAAAACGAATAAAAAAAAAAAAGCCCTAAATAGCCCCCCCCCCCCTCCCCCTTTACTAGGCATCCAAGATGGCGATGCCCAGTGCATCATGGGGCCTCTGGGGGTGTCCCTAGCCTGCATCATCATAGGGGCAAGCTAGGGTCACCCAATCTGAGCCTCCCACCCTAAAAAAAAAAATAATAATAAAATACCCCATTTGTCTGATCATGTCAATATTTGTAAATATTGACTATGATCAGTGTGGATCTCCCTCCCTCTCCTCACTTGCCATTTTGTTGGAGAGAGAGAGAGACCTGTATTTAGCAGAGAGAGAGATTTATTTCTTTTATTTGTTAAAAAATATAGAACCAAAGGCTCTTTTCAGAGCCATTAACCCCTAGCTTGCCAGTGATCACTATATATCACTGGCAGTAACATAGGTGCACTTTTTTTTGCTGCATTTTGCTGTCTGTGCGTTTTTTTAGTGGTTAATTTTGTTGTTGTAATTTTTAAAAAACCCAAAGGCTCTTTTCAGAAACATTTAGTTAATTTAATTTAATTTTCAGAGCCATTAACCCCTAGCTTGCCAGTGATCGCTATATATCACTGGCAGTAGCAAAGGTGCACTTTTTTTTTTGCTGCATTTTGCTGTCTGTGCATTTTTTTAGGGGTTAATTTTGTTGTTGTAATTTTTTAAAAACCCAAAGGCTCTTTTCAGAAACATTTAGTTAATTTAATTTAATTTTCAGAGCCATTAACCCCTAGCTTGCCAGTGATCGCTATATATCACTGGCAGTAGCAAAGGTGCACTTTTTTTTTTGCTGCATTTTGCTGTCTGTGCATTTTTTTAGGGGTTAATTTTGTTGTTGTAATTTTTTAAAAACCCAAAGGCTCTTTTCAGAAACATTTAGTTAATTTAATTTAATTTTCAGAGCCATTAACCCCTAGCTTGCCAGTGATCGCTATATATCACTGGCAGTAGCAAAGGTGCACTTTTTTTTTTGCTGCATTTTGCTGTCTGTGCATTTTTTTAGGGGTTAATTTTGTTGTTGTAATTTTTTAAAAACCCAAAGGCTCTTTTCAGAAACATTTAGTTAATTTAATTTAATTTTCAGAGCCATTAACCCCTAGCTTGCCAGTGATCGCTATATATCACTGGCAGTAGCAAAGGTGCACTTTTTTGCTAGTTAATTTAGTTAATTAATTTAGTTAATTTAATTTAATTTTCAGAGCCATTAACCTCTAGCTTGCCAGTGATCGCTATAAATCACTGGCAGTAGCATAGCTGTACTTTTTTGCTAGTTAATTTAGTTAATTAATTTAGTTAATTTATTTTTTTTTAGTAATTGTTTTCTGTGATACAAAAATGTCACAGAAAAGATATAGTGCTGAGGAGGCGTATGCCATCCTTGCGTCAGAGTCAGATGCCTCTATTTCTGACTCAGACCCCAATTTTGACCCTGCCATGTGCTCAGATACATCACTAGATGCAGTCTCAACTGATAGTGATGTATCTGTGGCTGCTAGCCCCCCTGCCAGCCCCCCTGCCAGCCCCCCTGCTAGCCCCCCTGCCAGAAGGAGGCGTGTTGCTGCCATTGCTGCTGAAGAGTGGGTAACGCCTCATCTCCAGAGGCCAGATATCCCACCCTTCACAGCAAATGCTGGCATAAATATAGATGTGGCAGGTTTTAGCCCCCAGCAGTTTCTGGAAGTGTTTCTGGGCGATGATATATTGGGGAACATTGTCGCCCAAACTAATTTATATGCCCATCAGTTCCGTGCTGCAAAGCCTGGAACATATTTGGCAAAGCAGCAATGGGCCCCCATCAATGTGCCAGAATTCAAAAAATTCTGGGCATTGACTATGCTGATGGGCATCATAAAGAAACCCTCCATTCGCTCCTACTGGAGTACTAGCCCCATCTGCTCTACCCCCATTTTCTCCCAGACTATGTCGAGGAAGAGGTATGAAATGATTCTGCATTTCATGCACTTCAGCGACAACAGCCTGTGCCCCCCTAGGGAGCATCCCCAATTTGACAGGCTGTATAAAATCCGCCCCCTGATAACCCACTTTTCTGCCAGGTTTGCAGAGGCTTATACACCTGGAAGGAATATATGCGTTGATGAATCCCTAATGAAGTATAAGGGAAGGCTGGGATTCAAGCAGTATATTCCTTCCAAACGCTCCAGATATGGGGTAAAGGTGTATAAGCTCTGTGACAGCGAGACTGGGTATACTCAGGCCTTCCGGGTGTATGAGGGAAAGGATAGCCACCTTGACCCTCCAGGTTGCCCAGAACATATGGGAACCACTGGCAAGATTGTCTGGGACCTGATATTACCCCTAATGAACAAAGGGTATCACTTGTACTTAGACAATTTTTATACAAGTGTCCTTTTGTTCAAGCTACTGTATTGCTTTGATACAGTAGCTTGCGGTACAATTAAAAAGAACCGCGCAGGTTTCCCAGGACAGCTTGTACGCACCCGGCTACGAAGGGGGGAGACCTCAGCTCTGCGCCAAGAGGAGCTGTTGGCACTGAAGTACAGAGACAAGAAGGATGTATACCTTCTTACCACCATCCACACAGAGAGGACGGTGGCGGTTTCTGTACGTGGCAGAGCTGAGATCATAAGGAAGCCAGTGTGCATCAAGTCTTATAACCGGCATATGGGTGGGGTTGATCTGGCTGATCAGCTGCTGCAGCCCTATCTAATTATGCGGAAGACAAGGGCCTGGTACAAAAAGGTTGCAATTTACCTAATGCAGATTGCAACCCACAACGCTTTTTTGTTGTTCAAAAAAGCAAACCCCAGAGTTAAAAAGACTTTTTTACAGTTTCAGCTCCAGATTATTACGGGGATTTTGTACCATGATGCACCTGCTCCCCGGGCGGTGATGGGAGAGAGCAGAGTTGGGGCTACCCATTTTATTTTTAAAATCCCCCCTAATGCCACAAAGCAGAAACCACAAAAAAAATGCAGAGTCTGTACCAAGAGGGGGAAGAGAAGGGACACCATATATTACTGTCCTGATTGCCCTGGACAGCCTGCACTCTGCATTGGGGACTGCTTCAAGCGGTACCATACAATGGTCAATTTTTAAAAAAAATAAATACATTTGCTGTTACATATATATATATTTTTTTTGGTTATGTTTATAGTTAGATGTTTTTTTGTTTTTTTTACTTTTACTGTGCCAGATTTTTACATTTCACTACTCTATTTTTTTCTAAAATTGGGCCTGTTTTTTTTTTAACCAAAACCCCTGTCAAACCTATGCATGGGGGACATAGGTGTTCTCAGGGTGCCTTGCAGAAAACAACCTGAAGTATGTTTTTGTAATAACTTACAACAGTCTCTCCTAAATCATAGTAAAAAAGCAATGTGTCTGTAACAATGAAAATTGAAAAATTACCACCATATACTTTCTCCAATTTTTTGGGCTAAAACGGTTGCTTCAAAGGCATCAAAGCACACCATATACAATACCTTGGGGTGTCAACATTTAAAAAATATACACTTTGAATGTAATAAATAAAAGTGGGGTATGTGATAGGCCCCAAACTAAAGATAGGCCTATCAGAAGAAATACTCTCATTTTTAATAACTAAAATCACAAGTCATAAAATTGTAACATAACCTTCCCAAAATCCTGGCAAACCTATGCATGGGGGGCATAGGTGTACTCAGGGTGCCTTGCAGAAAACAACCTGAAGTATTCTTTTGCAATAACTTACAACAATCTCTCCTAAATCATAGTCAAAAAGCAATGTGTGTGTAAAAATGAAAATTGAAAAATTACCACCATATACTTTCTCCAATTTTTTGGGCTAAAACGGTTGCTTCAAAGGCATCAAAGCACACCATATACAATACCTTGGGGTGTCAACATTTAAAAAATATACACTTTGAATGCAATAAATAAAAGTGGGGTATGTGATAGGCCCCAAACTAAAGATAGGCCTATCAGAAGAAATACTCTCATTTTTAATAACTAAAATCATGTAACATAACCTTCCCAAAATCCTGGCAAACCTATGCATGGGGGGCATAGGTGTACTCAGGGTGCCTTGCAGAAAACAACCTAAAGTATTCTTTTGCAATAACTTACAACAGTCTCTCCTAAATCATAGTAAAAAAGCAATGTGTCTGTAACAATGAAAATTGAAAAATTACCACCATATACTTTCTCCAATTTTTTGGGCTAAAACGGTTGCATCAAAGTCATCAAACCACTCCATGTATAATACCTTGGGGGGTCAACTTTTTAAATATAATCACATTTATGGAAAACAAATAAATTGGGGTATGTTAAAAGACCCCCAAAAAAAGACGATAGGCAAAGAAAATATGTTAAATGTGAAAAAAAATCACAAACACATGTCAGACATTTGGCATTGCACCGCCCAAACAAGCCACCAAACCTATGCATAGGTGGTATCACTGAACTCAGGAGATGTTGGTGACCACATATTGGTGTCTTCTTTGGTAGTAACACATAACAGGAGCTGTGAATCCATGTCTAAAGTACAATGTATGTGAAAAATAACACAAAGAAATGAATGCCCAATAGTTTGACAAAGACTAGTGGTTGAATTAGTGTATGGAAAGTGTTAAAACACCTGCATTTGAAATACCCTAGGATGTCTACTTTTCAAAAATATATGGTTTTATGGGGGTAAATTACATTGGCCGGCTTCAGAAATGTCTTAAATAGAACATGGGTGCATGGGATGTGAAAATGGGAAGTGTAAAAAATGGAATGCGCTTCCTAAAAATAAGGCCTTTTAGCCCCCAGAGAACCCGACACACCTATACATGGGTGGTATCACTGTACTCAGGAGATGTTGTTGAACACATATTGAGGTTTTTTTTGGCAGTAACACATAACAGGAACTGAGAATCCATGCCTAAAATACAATGTGTGTGAAAAATAACACAAAATAATGACTACCCAAAAGTTTGACAAAGACTGGTGGTTGAATTAGTGCATGGAAAGTGTTAAAATACAAGCATTTGAAATACCCTAGGGTGTCTACTTTTCAAAAATATATGGTTTGATGGGGGTAAATTCCATTGACCAGCTTCAGAAATGTCCCAAATAGGACATGGGTGCATGATGACCGATGTGAAAATTCCAAGTTGAAAAACTGGAATGCGCTTCCTAAAATTAAGGCCTTTTAGCCCCCAGAGAACCCGACACACCTATACATGGGTGGTATCACTGTACTCAGGAGATGTTGTTGAACACATATTGAGGTTTTTTTTGGCAGTAACACATAACAGGAACTGAGAATCCATGCCTAAAGTACAATGTGTGTGAAAAATAACACAAAATAATGACTACCCAAAAGTTTGACAAAGACTGGTGGTTGAATTAGTGCATGGAAAGTGTTAAAATACAAGCATTTGAAATACCCTAGGGTGTCTACTTTTCAAAAATATATGGTTTGATGGGGGTAAATTCCATTGACCAGCTTCAGAAATGTCCCAAATAGGACATGGGTGCATGATGACCGATGTGAAAATTCCAAGTTGAAAAACTGGAATGCGCTTCCTAAAATTAAGGCCTTTTAGCCCCCAGAGAACCCGACACACCTATACATGGGTGGTATCACTGTACTCAGGAGATGTTGTTGAACACATATTGAGGGTTTTTTTGGTAGTAACACATAACAGGAACTGAGAATCCATGCCTAAAGTACAATGTGTGTGAAAAATAACACAAAATAATGACTACCCAAAAGTTTGACAAAGACTGGTGGTTGAATTAGTGCATGGAAAGTGTTAAAATACAAGCATTTGAAATACCCTAGGGTGTCTACTTTTCAAAAATATATGGTTTGATGGGGGTAAATTCCATTGACCAGCTTCAGAAATGTCCCAAATAGGACATGGGTGCATGATGACCGATGTGAAAATTCCAAGTTGAAAAACTGGAATGCGCTTCCTAAAATTAAGGCCTTTTAGCCCCCAGAGAACCCGACACACCTATACATGGGTGGTATCACTGTACTCAGGAGATGTTGTTGAACACATATTGAGGTTTTTTTTGGTAGTAACACATAACAGGAACTGAGAATCCATGCCTAAAGTACAATGTGTGTGAAAAATAACACAAAATAATGACTACCCAAAAGTTTGACAAAGACTGGTGGTTGAATTAGTGCATGGAAAGTGTTAAAATACAAGCATTTGAAATACCCTAGGGTGTCTACTTTTCAAAAATATATGGTTTGATGGGGGTAAATTCCATTGACCAGCTTCAGAAATGTCCCAAATAGGACATGGGTGCATGATGACCGATGTGAAAATTCCAAGTTGAAAAACTGGAATGCGCTTCCTAAAAATAAGGCCTTCTAGCCCCCAGAGAACCCAACACACCTATACATAGGTGGTATCGCTGTACTCAGGAGATGTTGTTGAACACATATTGAGGTGCTTTTTGGCAGTAACACATAACAGGAACTGAGAATCCATGCCTAAAATACAATGTGTGTGAAAAATAACACAAAAAAAATGACTACCCAAAAGTTTGACAAAGACTGGTGGTTGAATTAGTGCATGGAAAGTGTTAAAATACCAGCATTTGAAATACCCTAGGGTGTCTACTTTTCAAAAATATATGGTTTGATGGGGGTAAATTCCATTGGCCAGCTTCAGAAATGTCCCAAATAGGACATGGGTGCATGATGACCGATGTGAAAATTCCAAGTTGAAAAACTGGAATGCGCTTCCTAAAATTAAGGCCTTTTAGCCCCCAGAGAACCCGACACACCTATACATGGGTGGTATCACTGTACTCAGGAGATGTTGTTGAACACATATTGAGGTTTTTTTTGGCAGTAACACATAACAGGAACTGAGAATCCATGCCTAAAGTACAATGTGTGTGAAAAATAACACAAAATAATGACTACCCAAAAGTTTGACAAAGACTGGTGGTTGAATTAGTGCATGGAAAGTGTTAAAATACAAGCATTTGAAATACCCTAGGGTGTCTACTTTTCAAAAATATATGGTTTGATGGGGGTAAATTCCATTGACCAGCTTCAGAAATGTCCCAAATAGGACATGGGTGCATGATGACCGATGTGAAAATTCCAAGTTGAAAAACTGGAATGCGCTCCCTAAAAATAAGAGCTTTTAGCCCCCCGAGAACCCGACACACCTATACATGGGTGGTATCACTGTACCCAGGAGATGCTGCTGAAGACATATGAGGGTGTTATTTGGCAGTAACCCTTAATATTATCAGTAAATGTATTCTTAAATTGCTATTTTGTCAAAAAATCAAATTATTTTTTTTTCCCCCCCAAACTTTGGCATAGATTGGTGGTAAAATGGTTGCATGAAAAAAGTCAAAATACCCCAAGTTTAATACCTTAGGTTGTCTTCTTTTAAAAAATATATACATTTGAAGGGTTATTCAGGGATTCATGACAGATATTGGTGTTACAATGTAACTATCACCAATTTTGAAAAAACATGGTTTTGAAATAGCAAAGTGCTACTTGTACTTATTGCCCTATAACTTGCAAAAAAAGCAAAGAACATGTAAACATTGGGTATTTATAAACTCAGGACAAAATTTAGAAACTGTTTAGCATTGGTATTTTATGGTGGTTGTAGATGTGTAAGAGATTTTGGGGCTCAAAGTTAGAAAAAGTGCATTTTTTTTCATTTTTTCCTCATATTTTATATTTTTTTTTATAGTAAATTATAAGATATGATGAAAAAAATGGTATGTTTAGAAAGTCCATTTAATGGCGAGAAAAACAGTATATAATATGTGTGGGTACAGTAAATGAGTAAGAGGAAAATTACAGTTAAATACAAACATCGCAGAAATGCAAAAATAGCCTTGGTCCCAGATGGTCAACAAATTGAAAAGTGGTCTGGTCACTAAGGGGTTAAAAAGCCAGCTGTTTAATCTGTTTGCCTATAAAGATAGATAGTTTGTCTTGTTTCAAATGTAGAGAGGGAAAAATAATTTTTAATTGAAAACCTAGTTTATGCTTTAGTTATGAAAAAAAGCTTTTGTAATGACTGAGAAAAAGCATGTCTGTTTTGAGCTGTAGGATCTTTTAATAAAGGAACTGTTGATAAGTGAGAACAATATAAAAGTTGCAGGAAATTTTATTCTATCAATGCCCACGGCACAACAGGAAATTGTCACTATAAACCTTTGACAAGAAGGTGTTTGCATTACCTACACTTTCTTTAAATGAACTGACATGTTAGCAAAACAAGAGACAGGTGGATCTCTGTAATATGTTATCTTTGCTTATTACAAAGGGAAAAAATATTAATCAAATGGAGAGATCTCACAAACTGAAGTAAATGGACAATTTTAATAGATTCTTTACTTAATATATGCAGATTTGATTTGATCCCACATTGACCTGGCTGATAAACAACCTGTTTTATAAATCATTACACTGAATATTGTAAATATTTCCTGAAATGTTCATTAATTTTTTTAAAGGGATGTGAAACCCATTTACTGTGCTACTGTCAAAGCCATCCTGGTGTATCTTTGATCTTTATTTAGAATTTCCATTTCAGCCACTTGTTACATGAGATGCAGTGAAACAAATATATTTTGTTTGTGCGTGCATGCACATTAGTGGTTTTTCCCCCTTATATCTTAAAATTTTCATTTCAATAGTTTGAATTAGGATTAGATAAGATCATAACAAAAAATGTACAGAATGATTGAATGAATGAATTAACCATTTATATAAGAGTAGGATTTTGTCTGGTATGATCTACCTTTTTTTTTTTTTTTGGTCAGTTCAATCTGATGTATGTAACCACATTCTGGATGTAATGAATTGTGAGCTTGCACAAATTGCACATCATATATATATACAACGGACCTCTGATGAAGCACAGGTACGCCTGGGCGAAACATGTCAGGTGCTTCTTTTTGTCTGACTATGTCCTATATTCTGGATGAATAAACTCTACTGTTTTATCAGCACTTGGATCGTCTGAGCAGTGTTTGCTTCTGTTGCTTTTTATATATATATATATATATATATATATATATATATATATATATATATATATATATATATATATTATGTGTTACTGGTGACACTGATAGGAAAAAACATTTTTGTTTATTTAAAAAAAGAGTCAAATATATCGTTTTTTGGAGGGACTTTAAGGGGTCATTGTGGCTTGTTTTAGGGTTATTAACCCACATGGCTAGTTTAAGAAGCACTCTCTTGTGTTTCTGCTAGGCCTCAAAACATAGAGTGAGGTGGGAGAGGCCTATTTTCACGCCTCAGTCGCGCAGTTTCTTTTCCTCAGAGACATCCAACTGCTTCTCCAGAGGTTCCTACTGTGTTTGAGGGCTGTAAAAGAAGTATTTTTCCCCACAAATCGTTCCTAAAGGGCAGGTTGGCGCCACTGTGGAGCTGTGGCAAGGTGCTGAACGTTTTTTTTTACCGGTTTTGACGTTTTGTCAATCCGTTTTTTACATTAAGGGGTTAATTGTTTATTTGCATAGCTGTGTAAAGTTACTAAGGCTTTATGATACTACTGTAAAAATTTCGTTGAGTTTACTGCTTTTTTACACTGTTTTGCAGAGTTTGTGCTGCTTTTTTTCTCTTAAAGGCACAGTACCGTTTTATTTCTAAGTGTTATTTGCTTTGATTAAAGTGTTTTCCAAGCTTGCTTGTTACATTACTAGCCTGTTTAACATGTCTGACACCAAGGAAAATCCTTGTTCAATGTGTTTAGAAGCCATTGTGGAACCCCCTCTTAGAATGTGTCCCACTTGTACTGATATGTCTATAAACTATAAAGAACGTATTTTAGCACTTAAAAATAGAGCAATAGATGATTCTCAGTCAGAAGTTAATGAGGGTTCGCCATCTAGCTCTCCCCAAGTGTCACAACCAGTAACGCCCGCACAAGTGACGCCAAGTACCTCTAGTGCGTCAAATTCATTTACTTTACAAGACATGGCCACAGTTATGAATACAACCCTCACAGAGGTTTTATCCAAACTGCCTGGTTTACAAGGAAAGCGGGATAGCTCTGGGTTAAGAACAAATGCTGAGCCGTCTGACGCTTTAGTAGCCGTATCCGATATACCCTCACAATGTTCTGAAGTAGGGGTAAGGGATTTGTTATCTGAGGGAGAGATTTCTGATTCAGGAAAGACGCTCCCTCAGACAGATTCTGATATGACGGCCTTTAAATTTAAGCTTGAACATCTCCGCTTATTGCTCAGGGAGGTATTGGCGACTCTAGATGATTGTGACCCTATAGTGGTCCCAGAGAAATTGTGTAAAATGGACAGATACTTAGAGGTTCCTGTTTACACTGATGTTTTTCCAGTCTCTAAGAGGATTGTGAATATTATTGCTAAGGAGGGGGATAGGCCAGGTATTCCGTTCACTCCCCCTCCTGTTTTTAAGAAAATGTTTCCCATATCTCACACCATGCGGGACTCGTGGCAGACAGTTCCTAAGGTGGAGGGAGCTATTTTTACTCTGTCTAAGCGTACAACTATACCTATCGAAGACAGTTGTGCTTTCAAAGATCCTATGGATAAAAAATTAGAGGGTCTCCTGAAGAAAATTTTTGTTCATCAAGGTTTTCTTCTCCAACCTATTGCGTGCATTGTTCCTGTAACTACTGCAGCTGCTTTCTGGTTCGAGTCTCTAGAAGAGGCTCTTCAGATGGAGACTCCATTAGAGGAGATTATGGACAGAATTAAGGCCCTTAAATTGGCTAATTCTTTTATTACAGATGCCGCTTTCCAACTGGCTAAATTAGCGGCAAATAATTCAGGTTTTGCCATTTTAGCACGCAGGGCGTTATGGCTTAAGTCCTGGTCTGCTGATGTGTCGTCAAAATCTAAACTTTTGAACATCCCTTTCAAAGGAAAGACCCTATTCGGGCCTGAACGGAAAGAGGTTATTTCAGACATCACTGGAGGGAAAGGCCATACCCTCCCTCAGGATAGAACAAATAAAATGAGGACCAAACGAAATAATTTTCGTTCCTTTCGGAACTTCAAGGGTGGTCCTGCTTCAGCTTCCCCTGCTGCAAAGCAAGAGGGGAATTTTGCCCAATCCAAGTCAGTCTGGAGACCTAACCAGGCTTGGAACAAGGGTAAACAGGCCAAGAAGCCTGCAGCTGCCTCCAAGACAGCATGAAGGGGTAGCCCCCGATCCGGGACCGGATCTAGTAGGGGGCAGACTCTCTCTCTTCACTCAGGCTTGGGCAAGAGATGTTCACTATTCCTGGGCTTTAGAAATTGTGTCCCAGGGATATCTTCTGGACTTCAAAGACTCCCCTCCAAGGGGGAGATTTCACATTTCTCAATTGTCTGCAAACCAGACAAAGAGAGAGGCGTTCTTACGCTGTGTAGAAGAACTACATACCATGGGACTGATCCGCCCAGTTCCAAAAGAGGAACAATGGCTAGGGTTTTACTCAAACCTGTTTGTGGTTCACAAAAAAGAGGGAACATTCAGACCAATCTTGGATCTCAAAATTCTAAACAAATTCCTCAAAGTACCATCATTCAAGATAGAGACTATTCGGACTATTCTACCTCTGATCCAGGAGGGTCAATATATGACTACCGTGGACTTAAAGGATGCGTATCTACACATCCCTATTCACAGAGATCATCATCAATTCCTCAGATTCGCCTTTCTGGAAAGGCATTACCAGTTTGTGGCCCTTCCCTTCGGGTTGGCCACGGCTCTTAGAATTTTCACAATGGGGCTAGGGTCCCTTCCGGCGGTTCTAAGACGGCGGGGCATAGCAGTGGCGCCTTATCTAGACGACATCTTAATTCAGGCGTCGACTTTCCAGCTAGCCAAGTCTCACACGGACATCGTGGTGGGTTTTCTGAGATCTCACGGGTGGAAGGTGAACATAAGAGTTCTCTCTTCCCTCTCACAAGAGTTTCCTTCCTAGGGACTCTGATAGACTCGTTAGAAATGAAAATATTTCTGACAGAGGTCAGAAAATCAAAACTCTTAACCACTTCCCGAGCTCTTCATTCCATTCCTCGGCCATCAGTGGCTCAGTGTATGGGGGTAATTGGACTCATGGTAGTGGCAATGGACATAGTCCCTTTTGCCCGCCTACACCTCAGACCACTGCAACTATGTATGCTCTAACAGTGGAATGGGGATTATGCAGATTTATCTCCTCAACTGCATCTGGACCAGGAGACCAGAGATTCTCTTCTCTGGTGGTTGTCTCAGGACCACCTGTCTCAGGGAATGTGTTTCCAAGCGCGAGAGTGGCTCATAGTAAGGACAGATGCCAGCCTGCTAGGCTGGGGTGCAGTCTGGAACTCCCTGAAAGCACAGGGCTTATGGTCTCGGGAGGAAATTCTCCTCCCGATAAACATTCTAGAACTGAGAGCGATATTCAATGCGCTTCAGGCGTGGCCTCAGCTGCGGCCAAATTCATCAGATTTCAGTCGGACAACATCACAACTGTAGCTTATATCAATCATCAAGGCGGAACACGGAGTTCTCTAGCAATGATGGAGGTAACCAAAATAATCCGATGGATCCAAAAGGATCACTCTTGCCATCTCTCAGCAATCCATATCCCAGGAGTAGAGAACTGGGAGGCGGATTTCCTAAGTCGTCAGACTTTTCATCCGGGGGAGTGGGAACTCCATCCGGAGGTATTTACCCAGCTGACTCAGCTATGGGGCACACCAGAATTGGATCTGATGGCGTCCCGTCAGAATGCCAAACTTCCTCGTTACGGGTCCAGGTCCCGGGATCCCCAGGCGGTACTGATAGATGCTCTAGCAGTGCCTTGGTCCTTCAATATGGCCTATGTATTTCCACCGTTTCCTCTCCTTCCACGTCTGGTTGCCAGAATCAAGCAGGAGAGAGCTTTGGTGATTCTGATAGCACCTGCATGGCCACGCAGGACTTGGTATGCAGACCTAGTGGACATGTCATCGGTTCCACCGTGGACTCTGCCAATGAGGCAGGACCTTCTAATCCAAGGTCCATTCACGCATCCAAATCTAATTTCTCTGCGTCCGACTGCTTGGAGATTGAACGCCTGATTCTATCAAAGCGTGGTTTCTCTGAGTCGGTCATTGATACCCTGATTCAGGCTAGAAAGCCTGTCACCAGGAAGATCTATCATAAGATTTGGCACAAATATCTTTATTGGTGTGAATCCAAGGGTTACTCATGGAGTAAGATTAGGATTCCTAGAATATTGTCTTTTCTCCAAGAAGGATTGGAGAAGGGATTATCAGCTAGTTCCCTAAAAGGACAAATATCTGCTTTGTCTATTCTGTTACATAAACGTCTGGCAGATGTCCCAGACGTTCAAGCATTTAGTCAGGCCTTGGTTAGGATCAAGCCTGTATTTAAACCTGTTGCTCCGCCATGGAGCCTAAACTTAGTTCTTAAAGTTCTTCAAGGGGTTCCGTTTGAACCTATGCATTCCATAGATATTAAGCTTCTATCTTGGAAAGTTTTGTTTTTAGTAGCTATCTCTTCTGCTCGAAGAGTTTCTGAGTTATCTGCTTTACAGTGTGATTCACCTTACCTTGTTTTCCATGCAGATAAGGTGGTTTTGCGTACCAAACCTGGGTTTCTTCCTAAGGTTGTTTCTAATAGGAATACCAATCAGGAGATTGTTGTTCCTTCACTGTGTCCTAATCCTTCATCAAAGAAGGAACGTCTGTTGCACAATCTTGATGTGGTTCGTGCTTTAAAGTTCTACTTACAAGCAACTAAAGATTTCCATCAAACATCTTCATTGTTTGTTGTTTATTCTGGTAAAAGGAGAGGTCAAAAGGCTACAGCTACCTCTCTTTTTCCTTTTGGCTGAAAAGCATCATCCGTTTGGCTTATGAGACTGCTGGCCAGCAGCCTCCTGAAAGAATTACTGCTCCTTCTACTAGAGCAGTGGCTTCCACATGGGCTTTTAAAAATGAGGCTTCTGTTGAACAGATTTGCAAGGCGGCGACTTGGTCTTCGCTTCATACTTTTTCCAAATTTTACAAATTCGATACTTTTGCTTCTTCGGAGGCTATTTTTGGGAGAAAGGTTCTACAAGCAGTGGTGCCTTCCGTTTAAGGTACCTGTCTTGTCCCTCCCTTCATCCGTGTCCTAAAGCTTTGGTATTGGTATCCCACAAATATGGATGAATCCGTAGACTCGATACATCTTACAAGAGAAAACATAATTTATGCTTACCTGATAAATTTATTTCTCTTGTGATGTATCGAGTCCATGGCCCGTCCTGTTTATTTAAGGCAGGCACTATATTTTTATTTAAAAAACTTCATCACCCCTGCACCCTATAGTTTCTTCTTTTTCATCCTAGCCTACAGTCGAAAGACGGGGGGGTGGAGCTAAGGGAGGAGCTATATAGACAGCTCTGCTGTGGGTGCTCTCTTTGCCACTTCCTGTAGGGAAGGAGAATATCCCACAAGTATGGATGAATCTGTGGACTCGATACATCACAAGAGAAATACATTTATCAGGTAAGCATAAATTATGTTTGTTTATACCCCAGCAATGAAAATGGGGAAATAATTGAACAATTGACGATTCCCAGTTTTCCTTTTGAGACTGATGTATACAGTCGTATGCAAAAGTTAAAGGGTGTTTGGATCAGCAATTTAATTTTGATCTATCAAATAACTGAAGGACACAGTAATATTTCAGTAGTGAATTGAGGTTTATTGGATTAACAGAAAATGTGCAATATGCATCAAAACAAAATTAGACAGGTGCATACATGTGGGCACCTCAACAGAAATATTGCATCAATATTTAGTAGAGCCTCCTTTAGCAGAAATAACAGCCTCTGTAATGAGATTCTGGATGAAGGTATTTTGGACCATTCCTTCTTGTAAAACATCTCCAGGTCAGTTAGGTTTGATGGTTGCTGAGCATGGACATCCTGCTTCAAATCACCCCACAGATTTTCAATGATATTCAGGTCTGGGGACTGGAATGGCCATTCCAGAACATTATACTTGTTCCTCTGCATAAATGCCAGAGTAGATTTTGAACAGTGGTTTGGGTCGTTGTCTTGTTGAAATATCCAGCACCGGCGTAACTTCAACTTTGTGACTGATTCCTCAACATTATTCTCAAGTATCTGCTGATATTGAGTGGAATCTATGCAACCTTCAACTTTAACAAGATTCCCAGTACCGGCACTGGCCACACAGCCCCACCACATGATGGAACATCCACTAAATTTTACTGTGGGTAGTAAGTGTTGGTCTTGGAACGCTGCGTTCTTTTGCTGCCATGCATAACGCCCCTTGTTATGACCAAATAACTCAATCTTTGTGTCATCAGTCCACAGCACCTTCTTCCAAAATGAAGCTGGCTTGTCCAAATGTGCGTTTGCATACCTCAAGCGACTCTGTTTGTTTGTGGCGTGTGTTCAGAAAATGCTTCTTCCGCATCACTCTCCCATACAGCTTCTCCTTGTGCAAAGTGCGCTTAATTGTTGAACGATGCACAGTGACACCATCTGCAGCAAGATGATGTTGTAGGTCTTTGGAGGTGGGCTGTGGGCTGTTTTTGACTGTTCTCACCAGCCTTTGCCTCTCCAATATTTTACTTGGCCTGCCACTTCTGGCCTTAACAAGAACTGTGCCTCCTTTTTCTCACTATGTTCCTCATAGTGGACACTGACCACTTAAATCTATGCAATAGCTTTTTGTAGCCTTCCCCTAAACCATAATGTTGAACAATCCTTTGTTTTCAGGTCATTTGAGAGTTTTTTTTTGAGGCCCCTATGTTGCCACTCTTCAGTGGAGAGTCAAAGAGAACAAAAACTTGCAATTGACCACCTTAAATACCTTTTCTCATGATTGGATGCAGCTGTCTATGAAATTCAAGGCTTAATGGGCTCACCAAACCAATTGTGTGTTCCAATTAATCAGTGCTAGGTAGTTACAGGTATTCAAATCAACAAAATGACAAGGGTGCCCAAATTTATGCACCTATCTAATTTTGTTTGGATGCATATTGCACATTTTCTGTTAATCCAATAAACCTCATTTCGCTACTGAAATGTTACCGTGTCCTTCAGTTATTTGATAGTTAAAAATTGAAATTGCTGATCAAAACACCCAATTGTTTATAAATGAAAATTATGGAAATTGTCAAGGGTGCCTAAACTTTTGCATTTACTTTGTTTAGTTTTTCCTACTGTTATTAAATACGTCTGCACTTTTTTTCATTTTCAAAGAAATGGTGCCTGGTACACAAAGCTTTCTGATCAGTTTTCCGTCATAATTAATCCCTTCACATCTCTTTAACCAACATATGGGTAATTTTAACACTGTGTTAATTCACTGCTATCTTTATTTTGAATTACAGCTTCCATTTAATGTGCAATACATCAGCTCTTGACAAATCCCAGAAGCCAAGAGGATATGGCTCCTAAAATTATGTATCTGGCTCATATTTATTTATGTATTTATTTTAAGATGCTTCATACATCTTTATTCAAATGCCTTGAGCAGGCACCTAAACTTTGTACTTGGCTCCTAAATGTGTCAATCCCTGCAATATAGCATTTCTGATACCACTTTTTTTATTTTAAATTATATATTTACAAGTGAAAATAGGTGACAATAATAATAAAGGCCAAACCTAAAAAGTTTAATTAGCAATTATATATATATATATATATATATATATATATATATATATATATATATATATATACTGTGTATATATATCTCATAAAAATATTGTATAGCCAATCGGCACATCTAGGCACTTACCCTATAAGGGGATTCTGTAAGACACAGTATGGAAGCAAAAACTAAGATACTGTATATCTAATTTTTGCATATCTCAACCAGAGTTCTCTAGTGCATTAGGGACAATGTATACAGACTACTTCTATGGGAAGGCAAGCTGGGATACTTGCCTAGATGTGCTGATTGGCTATACATTACGTTTTGTGGTTCTTATGTAATTTTAATCTCACATTTTTATCTCCTCCATAATTTAAATGAATATCGAGCTACTCCTATTTTTATTAACTAATTATCATGTAATATGGCTTTTATCTTCTGACCTGTTTGTTTTCCTTATACTGTGAGAGGAGGTACAGTATTTGCAGACACACTTCTAACAAGACTGAAAAGTATCTGATAATGTGGGTCCATACAGGTCAACCCATATTCATATGCATACAGAGAGATAAACGCTCTATCTTGAATGAACAGCACAGTAGCTGGTTCTATTGCAAGTTACCACCTGGAAGTAGCCTCTTTTAGCTCATTTGTGCTTTTCACAGAGGAGAACGTTCCTGAAGTATATCCGTCTGACTCCGCCTAGTAAGGTCAGTCCAGCCCAGAAATACCAGGCAATCCTCCTCTGAAAAAGGCACACGGCAACCCCAGACAATCGTTTTAACCTTCTTTTGGCCATATTCATATTTTCATGTTTGTTCAAAATACATATAACAAATCCGTAATGAATCAATAATTCGCATGTAGGGATGCATACTGTACACCGGTAGAAAAGTCAGTGCTACTTGTGAAAACCATGTAAAAGTAGGTGTCTATGCATTAAAACCATGTAAAAACTTTAGATCTTTGCATGAGAACTGTATATAAGCCCGTATCTTTGTATGAAAACCATGAGTTTATATGTTTTATTTAAAGCAAATATTTTACCAAAACCACAATATTGAATATATCTATAAAAATATTTTAACCTGTTCATTTTTTTATGTGATAGTTATTTTTGGGTGCTCTCAAACACCCCAGCATTTGCCAGATGCTTTCTAGGAAAGAACTTGTGTGCTATGACCCACTGGCATTTTTTTGGCTGGGACCACATAGGAAGGGTTGGGGTGTGGGTGTATTATGGGCGTGAATGGGTGGGGCTTATCCAGTCCCTTAGTGGTAGTTCTACTATGTGTTTATTTTTTGTAAATGTGTTATTTATTAATAAATAAATAGTATAAGTAAAAGTATAAATGCCTGCTCCAAATTTTGCTAAAATTCTTATTATATTCTTTATATATGCATCCAATGCAAGCCATGACGTTGCTCTTACAAACTGTATGGTTATGGTTGGCACATATAAATACAGGCAAGCAGGCACCATGACAATTTGCTAGGTTGCCGTTTGTGGTCTGTATGGCAACCTGTTTTTTTGGTATGCTCATTTTACATCTGCATGTGTGTAGGTGCATCATCTCTAGCAAAAATGTTATTGTTTAAAATAATAATCCTTTTATTTACCATTCCCCAGTTTTGCGCAACCAACACTGTTATAGAAATATACTTTTTACCTCTGTAATTACCTTATATTTAAGCTTCTGCAGACTGCCTCCTTATCTCAGATATTTTGACAGACTTGCATTTCAGGCAATTAGTGTTGACTCTTAAATAACTCCACCTTCATAACCACAATTTCTCCAACATTGGTGTGTCCGGTCCACGGCGTCATCCATAACTTGTGGGAATATTCTCTTCCCCAACAGGAAATGGCAAAGAGCACAGCAAAAGCTGTCCATATAGTCCCTCCTAGGCTCCGCCTAGAGATGGTGAAGAGTATGTGGTGTTTAGTTGTAGTTTTTTTATTCTACTATCAAGAGTTTGTTATTTTAAAATAGTGCTGGTATGTACTATTTACTCTGAAACAGAAAAAGATGAAGAGTTCTGTTTGTGAGAGGATTATGATTTTAGCAGCAGTAACTAAAATCGTTTGCTGTTTCCACATAGGACTGTTGAGATGAGATAACTTCAGTTGGGGGAAACAGTTGGCAGACTTTTCTGCTTAAGGTATGACTAGCCATATTTCTAACAAGACTGTGTAATGCTGGAAGGCTGTCATTTCCCCTCATGGGGACCGGTAAGCCATTTTCTTAGTCTCAAACAGAATAAAGGGCTTAATATGGGCTATAAAACTGGTAGACACTTTTATGGGCTAGATCGATTGCTTTATTTGGGCATTTTATACAGCTTGAGGTTGAAATTCACACTTTATAAACTTTGGGGAACGTTTTTTTACGACAGGCACTGGTTTAGACACCTTCCCAGTCAGGAAGGGCCTTCTCTGTAGTAGGCAGAGCCTCATTTTCGTGCCATTACTGCACAGTTACTTTTGAGAGCAGGACATGCAGCTGCATGTGTGTGGGTCTGAAAGTAGTTGAAAAGGTTCCTAGAAGGCTTCATTTGGTATCGTATACCCCCCTGGGTTTGGTAAAGTCGCAGCAAAGGCTGTAGCTGGGACTGTAGAGGGGTTAATGATTTGAATGCTTTAAGACACTGTGGTGAAAATTTGGTTAAATTTGAACAATTCCTTCATAGTTTTTCACATATTCAGTAATAAAGTGTGCCCTGTTTAAAATTTAAAGAGACAGTAACGGTTTTGTTTTAAAACGTTTTTTGTACTTTATTGACAAGTTTAAGCCTGTTTAACATGTCTGTGCCTTCAGATAAACTATGTTCTGTATGTATGGAAGTCAATGTGTCTCCCCCTTCAAAATTGTGTGATAATTGTGCCATAGCGTCCAAACAAAGTAAGGACAGTACTGCCACAGATAGTAAGGTTGCCCAAGATGATTCATCAGATGAAGGGAGTAGACATAGTTCTCCTTCTGTGTCTACACCAGTTTTGCCCACGCAGGAGACCCCTAGTACTTCTAGCGCGCCAATGCTTGTTACTATGCAACAATTGACGGCAGTAATGGATAACTCCATAGCAAATATATTATCCAAAATGCCTGCATTTCAGAGAAAGCGCGATTGCTCTGTTTTAAACACTGTAGAGCAGGAGGGCGCTGATGATAATTGCTCTGTCATACCCTCACACCAATCTGAAGTGGCCATGAGGGAGGTTTTGTCAGATGGGGAAATTTCTGATTCAGGTAGAATTTCTCAGCAGGCAGAACCTGATGTTGTGACATTTAAATTTAAATTAGAGCATCTCCGCGCACTGCTTAAGGAGGTGCTATCTACTCTGGATGATTGTGACAACCTGGTCATTCCAGAAAAATTGTGCAAAATGGACAAGTTCCTAGAGGTTCCGGTGCACCCCGACGCTTTTCCTATACCCAAGCGGGTGGCGGACATAGTGAATAAGGAGTGGGAGAAGCCCGGCATACCTTTTGTCCCCCCTCCTATATTTAAGAAATTATTTCCTATGGTCGACCCCAGAAAGGACTTATGGCAGACAGTCCCTAAGGTCGAGGGGGTAGTTTCTACACTAGCTAAGCGCACTACTATTCCTATCGAGGATAATTGTGCTTTTAAAGATCCTATGGATAAAAAATTGGAGGGTTTGCTTAAAAAGATTTTTGTACAGCAAGGATACCTCCTACAACCTATTTCGTGCATCATTCCTGTCACTACAGCAGCGTGGTTCTGGTTCGAGGAACTAGAAAAGTCGCTCAGTAGAGAGACTCCGTATGAGGAGGTTATGGACAGAATTCACGCACTTAAGTTAGCTAATTCCTTTATTTTAGATGCCGCTTTGCAGTTAGCTAGATTAGCGGCGAAAAATTCAGGGTTTGCAATTGTGGCGCGCAGAGCGCTCTGGCTAAAGTCTTGGTCAGCGGGTGTATCTTCCAAGACAAAATTGCTTAATATCCCTTTCAAGGGTAAAACCCTTTTTGGGCCAGAATTGAAAGAGATTATCTCAGACATCACTGGGGGTAAGGGCCACGCCCTCCCACAAGATAGGCCTTTCAAGGCCAAGAATAAGTCTAATTTTCGGTCCTTTCGCAATTTCAGGAACGGACCGGCCTCCAACTCTGCAGCCTCTAGACAAGAGGGTAATGCTTCACAAACCAAACCAGCTTGGAAACCGATGCAAGGCTGGAACAAGGGTAAGCAGGCCAAGAAGCCTGCTGCTGCTACCAAAACAGCATGAAGGAGTAGCCCCCGATCCGGGACCGGATCTAGTAGGGGGCAGACTCTCTCTCTTCGCTCAGGCTTGGGCAAGAGATGTTCAGGATCCCTGGGCACTAGAAATAGTTTCTCAGGGTTATCTTCTAGAATTCAAGGAACTACCCCCAAGGGGAAGGTTCCACATGTCTCACTTATCTTCAAACCAAATAAAGAGACAGGCATTCTTACATTGTGTAGAAGACCTGTTAAAAATGGGAGTGATACACCCAGTTCCAACCGTGGAACAAGGAATGGGATTTTACTCAAATCTGTTTGTAGTTCCCAAAAAAGAGGGAACTTTCAGACCAATTCTGGATTTAAAGATCCTAAACAAATTTCTCAGAGTGCCATCGTTCAAAATGGAAACTATTCGAACGATTTTACCTACAATCCAGGAGGGTCAATTTATGACTACCGTAGATCTAAAGGATGCGTATCTACATATTCCTATCCACAAAGATCATCATCAGTTCCTAAGGTTCGCCTTTCTGGACAAACATTACCAGTTTGTGGCTCTCCCATTCGGGCTAGCCACTGCTCCAAGGATTTTCACAAAGGTACTCGGGTCTCTTCTAGCGGTTCTAAGACCAAGGGGCATTGCAGTGGCACCTTACTTGGACGACATTCTGATACAAGCGTCGTCTCTTTCAAAGGCAAAGGCTCACACAGACATCGTTCTGGCCTTTCTCAGATCTCACGGATGGAAAGTGAACATAGAAAAAAGTTCCCTGTCTCCGTCGACAAGAGTCCCTTTCTTGGGGACAATAATAGATTCTTTAGAAATGAAGATTTTCCTGACAGATGTCAGAAAGTCAAAACTTCTAAACGCTTGTCAAGCTCTTCACTCTGTTCCACGACCTTCCATAGCTCAGTGCATGGAAGTAGTAGGGTTGATGGTTGCAGCAATGGACATAGTTCCTTTTGCGCGAATTCATCTAAGACTATTACAACTGTGCATGCTGAAACAGTGGAATGGGGACTATACAGACTTGTCTCCAGTGATTCAATTAGATCAGAAGACCAGGGACTCACTCCGTTGGTGGCTAACCCAGGACCACCTGTCCCAGGGAATGAGCTTCCGCAGACCAGAGTGGGTCATCGTCACGACCGACGCCAGTCTAGTGGGCTGGGGCGCGGTCTGGAACTCCCTGAAAGCTCAGGGGCTATGGTCTCGGGAAGAGTCTCTTCTCCCGATAAACATTCTGGAACTGAGAGCGATATTCAATACTCTAAGGGCTTGGCCTCAACTAGCAAAGGCCAGATTCATAAGATTCCAATCAGACATGACGACTGTTGCTTACATCAACCATCAGGGGGGAACAAGGAGTTCCCTGGCGATGAGAGAAGTGACCAAAATCATAAAATGGGCGGAGGATCACTCCTGCCACCTATCTGCGATCCACATCCCAGGAGTGGAAAACTGGGAGGCGGATTATCTGAGTCGTCAGACATTCCATCCG